>NC_091962.1:5931762-5964262 GCF_031021105.1 Erythrolamprus reginae | reverse complement strand
TTTAACATTTCAGTTAGATTAATAAAACACAATAAAATAAATATTTGAACAGATCTTTATTCAAATACAGTGGTACCTCTACCTACAAACGCCTCTACTTATGAACTTTTCTAGATAAGAACCAGGTGTTCAAGATTTTTTTTTGCCTCTTCTCAAGAACCATTTTCCACTTATAAACCCGAGCCTCCAAAACTGTAACCAGAAAAGGCGGGGAGAAGCCTCCGTGGGGCCTGTCTAGGAATCTCCAGGGAGGAAACAGGGCCGGAAAAGGCAGGGAGAAGCCTCCGTGGGGCCTCTCTAGGACTCTCCTGGGAGGAAAGAGGGCCGGAAAAGGCAGGGAGAAGCCTCCGTGGGGCCTGTCTTGGACTCTCCTGGGAGGAAACAGGGCCAGAAAAGGCAGGGAGAAGCCTCCGTTGGGCCTGTCTAGGAATTTCCTGGGAAGAAACAGGGCTGGAAAAGGCGGGGAGAAGCCTCTGTGGGACCTCTCTAGGAATCTCCAGGGAGGAAACAGGGCCGGAAAAGGCGGGGAGAAGCCTCCGTGGGGCCTCTCTAGGAATCTCCTGGGAAGAAACAGGGCCTCCACCCTCCCTATGGTTTTCCCAATCACACACGTTATTTGTTTTTACATTGAATCCAATGGGAAAAATTGCTTTTTTTTAACACACTTTTCTACTTAAGAACCTGGTCACGGAATGAATTAAGTTCTTAAGTAGAGGCACCACTGTACCAACTCTAAGCGTAGCATTGTTTATATTTCAAAAAAATCAGATATAATCCATCAGTTTACATCCAGTCACGATGCGATCTACATTTTGACATAGAACTGATTGAAGGAACAAGTTATTTCGAGGTGAAGAAGAAAAGTATTAGGGATAAAAAAGGGAGCAAGTCTTCCAATATTTGAGGGGCTGCCACAAAGAAGAGGGGTTTGACCCTCTTCTCCAAAGAACCTGAAGGCAGGGCAAGAAGAAGATGGAAATTAATCAAGTTTGGAAGCAACCTAGAACTAGAAATTTCCTGACAGAACCATTAACCAGCGGAAGCAATTGACACCGGAAGTTATGGGTGCTCCATCACTCGAGGTTTTCAAGAAGTGATTGGACAAACATTTGTCCAGGGTGCTTGAACAGGGGGTTGGTCTAGATAGAACAGTGGTCCCCAACGTTTTTTCCACCAGGGACCAGTTTCAGCAAGACAATTTTTCTATGGCCCGGTGGGGGCGGAAAGGGGTGTGGTTGGGGACGGGATTAAGCATGGGGGTGCTGGTCCTCCCCGCCCCTCTTTCCCGCCATCGCCCTGTGGGCCGGCAGAACCTGCCTCCCAAGCCCTCTTGCCCAGTGGGGGCTAAGCGCTGGAGACAGGGGGTCAGGCTGGCCCTCCTGCCTCCCCCCAGCCAAAAACGCAAAAGCGCCCCGCGGCAGAAGCCAAAAGAGGCTTGAGCCTCTCGGTCCTTCCCGCCCCTCTGTCCCGTCCATCGTCCTGTGGCTGGCAGAACCTGCCTCCCGAGGTCTCTT
Organism: Erythrolamprus reginae; assembly: GCF_031021105.1. Classification (NCBI taxonomy): domain Eukaryota; kingdom Metazoa; phylum Chordata; class Lepidosauria; order Squamata; family Dipsadidae; genus Erythrolamprus; species Erythrolamprus reginae. The sequence continues at coordinate 5,962,748 of NC_091962.1, read as the reverse complement.
GCCCGGCGGGAGGCGAAGCGCTGGGGGGGGTGGCGGCATGAGGGCCGGCAGCTGCTGACTCCACGGACCGGTGCAACATGCCCCGCGGCCCGGTACTGGTCCACGGCCCAGTGGTTGGGGACCCCTGGTCTAGAAAACCTTCGTAATCCTTTCCAACCCTATTATTCTGTGTTCCATGAGTCACAACCCTCTACTGTCTCAGTCAATCATTATGCAAGAAGCAGACACACATCAATGTGTGCTAGTCAACGGAGTTTTGGGTTTTGGATCAGGAGTGCCTATAAGTGTTGCCGTGGCGTGTGCATGTGTGTGGGTGTGTGACAATCCTTCCATTTCTACCTCCACTGTTCCTCTCTTTCTCCACAAGGTGAGCGGTTGCCAAAGCCAGACAAGGGCAAGATGCGTTTCCACAAAATTGCCAACGTCAACAAGGCCCTGGACTTCATTTCCAGTAAGGGGGTCAAGTTGGTATCCATTGGAGCTGAGGGTGAGTAACTTTGGGAAGGGGGGGGTATTTTCAAGTTTAAGTTTCAAGTTTTATTGGATTTATATGCCGCCCCTCTCCGAAAACTCGGGGCGGCTAACAACAATCATGAACAATATACAGTGATCCCTCGATCATCGCGAGGGTTCCGTTCCAGGACCCCTCGCGAAGATCGATTTTTCGCGAAGTAGCGGTGCGGAAGTAAAAACACCATCTGCGCGTGCGCAGATGGTGTTTTTGCTTCCACTGCCGGCCGCCCTTCGCCCGCCCACCCCGTTGCTCGCGCCTGGGGTGGCGCGTTGCTGGGGAAAGCGCGCGCGCTTGGGGACTCCCTAGGTCCGCTCCCCAGCTGGGGAGCGGACCTAGGGAGTCCCCAAGCGCGCGCGCTTTCCCCAGCAACGCGCGCGGGGTGGGGACTCCCTCCCCAGCTGGGGAGCGGACCTAGGGAGTCCCCAAGCGCGCGCGCTTTCCCCAGCAACGCGCGCGGGGTGGGGACTCCCTCCCCAGCTGGGGAGCGGACCTAGGGAGTCCCCAAGCGCGCGCGCATTCCGCAGCAACGCGCGCGGGGTGGGGACTCCCTCCCCAGCTGGGGAGCGGACCTAGGGAGTCCCCAAGCGCGCGCGCATTCCGCAGCAACGCGCGCGGGGTGGGGACTCCCTCCCCAGCTGGGGAGCGGACCTAGGGAGTCCCCAAGCGCGCGCGCATTCCCCAGCAACGCGCGCGGGGTGGGGACTCCCTCCCCAGCTGGGGAGCGGACCTAGGGAGTCCCCAAGCGCGCGCGCATTCCGCAGCAACGCGCGCGGGGTGGGGACTCCCTCCCCAGCTGGGGAGCGGACCTAGGGAGTCCCCAAGCGCGCGCGCATTCCCCAGCAACGCGCGCGGGGTGGGGACTCCCTCCCCAGCTGGGGAGCGGACCTAGGGAGTCCCCAAGCGTGCGCGCATTCCCCAGCAACGCGCGCGGGGTGGGGACTCCCTCCCCAGCTGGGGAGCGGACCTAGGGAGTCCCCAAGCGCGCGCGCTTTCCCCAGCAACGCGCGCGGGGTGGGGACTCCCTCCCCAGCTGGGGAGCGGACCTAGGGAGTCCCCAAGCGCGCGCGCTTTCCCCAGCAATGCGCGCGCGCTGGGAAGCAGAGTTAGGGTGTCCCCAGGCTCGCGCGCACCGCCCGCCCGCCCACGCTGTTGCTGGCTCCGCTTCCCAGCTGGGAGGCGGAGGTGGGGTTTCCCGCGCGCGTGCCGCCCGCCCGCCCACGCCGTTGCTCGCGCCGATGCTGTCTTACCAGGGCAAGAGGGGGAAGACCCAGGGAAGCCTCTGCCCGGCGGGGAAACTCCACCATCACGCATGCGCAGATGGTGGAGTTTACTTCCGGGTTGAAAACTCGCGATATGGCGTTTCGCGAAACTCGAGATCGCGAAACTCGAGGGATCACTGTACAATAAAATCCAATACTAAAAGCAAATTAAAACCCCTTCTTTCTCTATCCTTTGGAAAAAAAGTGAGAAAAATCTTCTGGCACAAACCAAGTACAGGTAGCCCTCGACATAGGACCAAAATTTCTGTTGCTAAGTGAGGTGTTCATTCAGTGAGTTTTGCCCCGTTTTACGACCTTTCTTGTCCCTGTTGTTGCAGTGAATCATAGATGATAGGTTTAGTATTCAGGAAGATCGTAAAAGGGGGGGGGGGGTCACAGGGTAGACTGCGACTGTCATAAATATGAATCGGTTGTCAACCATTTTGATCACATGGTCATGGGGAGGGGGCTGCAAAGATGATATATTCCATGTTAGAAACACAGAAGATGTTAGAATCATAGAAGATGTAAAATAATGCACTTGGGGAAAAGGAATCCTCAATCTGAGTATTGCATTGGCAGTTCTGTGTTAGCAAAAACTTCAGAAGAGAAGGATTTAGGGGTAGTGATTTCTGACAGTCTCAAAATGGGTGAGCAGTGTGGTCGGGCGGTAGGAAAAGCAAGTAGGGTGCTTGGCTGCATAGCTAGAGGTATAACAAGCAGGAAGAGGGAGATTGTGAGACCACATTTGGAGTACTGTGTCCAGTTCTGGAGACCTCACCTACAAAAAGATATTGACAAAATTGAACGGGTCCAAAGACGGGCTACAAGAATGGAGGAATGTCTTAAGCCTAAAACGTATCAGGAAAGACTTCATGAACTCCATCTGTATAGTCTGGAGGACAGAAGGAAAAGGGGGGACATGATCGAAACATTTAAATATGTTAAAGGGTTAAATAAGGTTCAGGAGGGAAGCGTTTTTAATAGGAAAGTGAACACAAGAACAAGGGGACACAATCTGAAGTGAGTTGGGGGAAAGATCAAAAGCAACATGAGAAAATATTATTTCATTGAAAGTGTAGTAGATCCTTGGAACAAACTTCCAGCAGACGTGGTTGGTAAATCCACAGTCACTGAATTTAAACATGCCTGGGATAAACATAGATCCATTGTAAGATAAAATACAGGAAATAGAATAAGGGCAGCCTAGATGGACCAGGAGGTCTTTTTCTGCCGTCAGTCTTCTATGTTTCTATGTTTCTATGTTTGGTATGTGTGTGCTGTATTGTTTTAAATTATGGGGTTTTATATGTTTTTAATATTGGATTTGTTTCAATGTAATGTTGTTCTATTATTGTTGTGAGCCGCCCCGAGTCTTCGGAGAGGGGCGGCATACAAATCTAATAAATAATAATTATAATTATAATTATAATTATATATTATTATTATTATTATTATTATTATTATTATTATTATTATTGTTATTATTATTATGTACCTGGCTGCTCTCCGCTCTGCCTTTTCGATGTCCATCACTTTTTATGCTCCTCCCTTGCTTCTGTTCCAGAAATTGTGGACGGAAACCTGAAAATGACTCTGGGCATGATCTGGACAATCATTCTTCGATTCGCTATTCAGGACATCTCCGTGGAAGGTAAGCATGAAAGGCAAGAGGCCCTTGGATTGGACCCATTCCTCAAAACCTGTTTTCAAAGTATTTGTCTGGAGATGGAACTACTCCGCCGTTCATTCTCCAGCTTTCCTACATTTAATTCCCTTAAAGCGAAAAGGAATTGAGGTTTTCAGTAACAGATCTAGCAAGCCACTGCCAACAAGAGTAAGCAATGCTGGGTTTGATGGGCCAGTTTTGTTTCTTTTTTTAAAAAATGACTATATTTTATATAACCACTCTACTCAAATAATGCGATTTAGGTGTTGTAAATAAATAATCAACCAATAATCAACCAGTCTGCGGAGAGGGGCGGCATACAAATCCAATAATTAATAATAATAGTAACCAACATAAAGCAACAAACTTCCTTTCACAACAGAGATGTAGAACTTTGCATACAGAAGTTTGCTCATGTTCTAATGAGATAATGAGGATGGAGAACAGCCCTGCCCAACAAAGCAGGCTTAAACTTAGATCAGGGGTCTCCAAACTTGGCAACTTTAACACTCGTGGACTTCAACTCCCAGAATTGCTCAGCTAGCCAGAAGTCCACAAGTCTTAAAGTTGCCAAGTTTGGCCTTGCTTAGATGAAAAATTGAACATGCTTGGCCGAGGGCAGATTCCTGTGCTCAAGGCAAGGCTTAAACAAAAGAGGTTCCAGATTCAGCCATTCTGAGGAGGAAAGACTGATTCGAAACATCTGTCCTGATATAATAAATGCAAAGAGGCCTACTGAAAATGTAGATGTTCATATAGAAAATATATATATTGAAATGAAATGCAGTGATACCTCGTCTTACAAACGCCTCGACATACAAACTTTTCGAGATACAAACCCGGGGTTTAAGATTTTTTTGCCTCTTCTTACAAACTATTTTCACCTTACAAACCCACCGGCGCCGCTGGGATGCCCCGCCTCCGGACTTCTGTTGCCAGCGAAGCACCGGTTTTTGCTCCTGGGATTCCTCTGAGGCTCCCCTCCATGGGAAACCCCACCTCCGGACTTCCGTGTTTTTGTGATGCTGCAGGGGAATCCCAGCAGGGGAATCCCAGCAGTGTAAAAATGGGCGCTTCGCTGGCAACGGAAGTGGGGTTTCCCAGCGAGGGGCGCCTCAGTGAAATCGCAGCATCGCAAAAACACAGAGGTCCGGAGGTGGGGTTTTGAGGACTTCGGTGTTTTTGCGAAGCTGCTATTTCACTGATGCTCCCTTTGCTGGGAAACCCCACCTCCGGACTTCCATTGCCAGCGAAGCACTCATTTTTGCGATGCTTGGATTCCCCTGCTGGGATTCCCCTGCAGCATTGCAAAAACACAGAAGTCCGGAGGTGGGGTTTCCCATGGAGGGGAGCCTCAGGGGAATCCCAGCAGCACAAAAACGGGCGCTTCGGCTGGCAAAAGGGGTGAATTTGGGGCTTGCACGCATTAATCGCTTTTCCATTGATTCCTGTGGGAAACATTGTTTCGTCTTACAAACTTTTCACCGTAAGAACCTCATCCCGGAACCAATTAAGTTTGTAAGACAAGGTATCACTGTACTATAAAATATATTGTATGTATTCTGTCTTTGTTCAATTTGATTTTTGTCTTATTATTTTTTACTTTTATTTATTTGTCTTTTTTTTTTGTATTTGCATTTTTTAACGTTGGAAAATTAATTTAAAAAACTATTTTAAAAAAAGAACGAAAATGTAGAGTTTATGCCATGGGTGGCTCAAGCCTAAGGGGACTTCCTTGTCTTCTTTTCCAGAAACTTCGGCCAAGGAGGGGCTGCTGCTGTGGTGCCAAAGGAAGACGGCTCCCTACCGGAATGTCAACGTGCAGAACTTCCACATTAGGTACCCCAAAGATGTGGGCTTAGTGTTGCTGAATTAACCGAACAGAATTGGAAAGGGACCTTGGAGGTCTTCTAGTCCAACCCTGTGCTCAAGCATGTATGCCATTTCAGACCAATGACTGTCCAATCTCTTCTTAAAAACTTCCAGCATTGGAGCATTTGCAACTTCTGGTGGCAAGCTGTTCTATTGATTGTTATCATTGTCAGAGAAATTCCTCCTTGGTTCTAGGTTGCTTCTCTCCTTGATTAGTTGCCTTCAGGTGCTTTAGAGCAGTGATTTTCAACCTTTCTTGAGCCGCGGCACATTTTTTACATTTACGAAACCCTGGGGCACATTGAGCGGGGGGGGGGGTGGCCTGCTAAAAAAAGTTTGGACAAAAAAATTCTCTCTCTCTCTCTTCCTCCCTTTCGCTCTATTTCTCTCTCCCTCTTTCTCCCTCTTTCTTTCTCTCTCTCTCCATCCCTCTTTCTTTCTCTTCCTTCCTTCCTCTCTTTTTTGCTCTCTTTCTCTCTCCCTTCCTACCTCCATGTCTTTCTCTCTCTCTCCTTCCCTCCCTCTCTTTCTCTTTCTGTTGCTTTCTCTCTCTCTTGCTCTCTCTCTCTCTTGCTTTCTCTCTCTTGTTCTCTTTCTCGCTCGCTCACTCTTTCTCTCTCTTTCTTTCTTTCTTTCTCTTTCTTTCTTTCTCTCTTTCTCTCTCCCTCTTTCTCCATCTTTCTTTCTCTCTCTCTCCATCCCTCTTTCTTTCTCTTCCTTCCTTCCTCTCTTTTTTGCTCTCTTTCTCTCTCCCTTCCTCCCTCCCTCTGTCTTTCTCTCTCTCTCCTTCCCTCCCTCTCTTTCTCTTTCTGTTGCTTTCTCTCTCTCTTGCTCTCTCTCTTTCTCTCTTGCTTTTTCTTGTTTTCTTTCTCTCTCTGTCTCTTGCTTTCTCTCTCTTGTTCTCTTTCTCGCTCGCTCACTCTTTCTCTCTCTTGCTTTCTTTCTTTCTCTTGCTTTCTTTCTCTCTTGCTTTCTCTCTCTCTCTCTTCCTTTCTTTCTCTCTCTGAGCTTCGCGGCACACCTGACCATGTCTCACGGCACACTAGTGTGCCGCGGCACACTGGTTGAAAAACACTGCTTTAGAGAACAGGTTGACCCAAAAACACCTGGAGCCAAGACAAGAAGCAAGGCACGGAAACTAAATAAGGAAAGAATCAAGCTAGAACTAAGGTGGGCTTGCTCCTTGATTTTATTTTATTTATTTTATTTATTTTTATTTATTTATTTTGTCCAATACGAATTGAAAGTTAAAGAGAACAAAAACACGTAGTAGTAAATACCAGGGAAGGGATAGAAGAAGAGATATGAGAATAGAATACATCAATGAAGAATAGAGGAAAGGATATATGAATGGGAGAAAAAATATATAAAATATAGGAGAGACAATTGGACAGGGGACGGAAGGCACCCTAGTGCACTTATGCTCGCCCCTTGATTAGAACTAAGAACCAAGGCATTCACTAGCCCAGGGGTAGGCAAAATTGTCTCCTCTATGACATGTGGACTTCAACTCCCAGAATTCCTGAGCTAGCACGATTGGCTCAGGAATTCTGGGAGTTGAAGTCCACAAGTCATAGAAGAGCCCAGTTTGCCTACCCCTGCAGTAGCCCATCACATGGCAATCTTTTTCCCCCAGCGCTCACAATCAGAAAGTTCCTTTTGATGTTTAGTTGAACCTCCCTCTTTGTAATTTTAATCCAGAGCAGCGGTGGGTTGCTCTCGGTTTAGCCCGAATCAGCAGTGGCGGCGGGGGCGGAGGGAGGACTCTACCCACACACCCGGTTTGTGCAGAAGTGTCACGCACAAGTGAACCAGTAGCGACGGGATTTACAACCATTTATTGATCCAGAGGCTTAGGCCACCCTCCGAGGCAACAGAGAACACTGTAACATAAGTACATGCCTTCTTCTAACTTTTCAGTTATGCGAAGACTCGTATCATATCTCCCCTTAGTCACCTCCTCCGTAGGCCAGACCTTTCCAAAGTCTTCAACTGATCCCTCTACGACTTGGGTTCTGGACTTTTCATCCTCTTGATAGCCGTCTTCTGAACTTGCTCCAATTCGTCGTTGTCGTTTTTGAATGGCAAGCTCCAAAATTGGGCACGGTATTTCAAGGGAGGCCTTCCCAGAATGCAATAATGACCTTGTGCTCTTGAGAGCATTCGCCGTTTTAGCAACTGCGCCAGACTGCCAGCTCGGGTTTAATTCTATGGCTGACAATGAACGCCAACATATCTTAAGAACAAACCCAGTCTTTAAGCAGAATTATTCATGTAGCCCAGTCACCTATAGAGGTAGTCTTTGACTTATGACCAGCCAAAGTTCTGATGGACCTACCTGGGCTGGGCAGGTGATATTTACAACCTGGAAGTCAGGCGGTAGGGAAAGCAAGTAGGATGCTTGGCTGCATAGCTAGAGGTATAACAAGCAGGAAGAGGGAGATTATGATCCCGCTATATTATAGAGCGCTGGTGAGACCACATTTGGAATACTGTGTTCAGTTCTGGAGACCTCACCTACAAAAAGATATTGACAAAATTGAACGGGTCCAAAGACGGGCTACAAGAATGGTGGAAGGTCTTAAGCATAAAACGTATCAGGAAAGACTTCATGAACTCCATCTGTATAGTCTGGAGGACAGAAGGAAAAGGGGGGACCTGATCGAAACATTTAAATATATTAAAGGGTTAAATAAGGTCCAGGAGGGAAGTGTTTTTAATAGGAAAGTGAACACAAGAACAAGGGGACACAATCTGAAGTTAGTTGGGGGAAAGATCAAAAGCAACATGAGAAAATATTATTTTACTGAAAGAGTAGTAGATCCTTGGAACAAACTTCCAGCAGACGTGGTAGATAAATCCACAGTAACTGAATTTAAACATGCCTGGGATAAACATAGATCCATGCTAAGATAAAATACAGGAAATAGTATAAGGGCAGACTAGATGGACCATGAGGTCTTTTTCTGCCATCAGTCTTCTATGTTTCTATGTTTCTTTAATCCTTTGGCAACCAGGCCAATTTACAACCGTTTGCACATCCCACAATCACCTCGCTGCGTTTGTCGCTTAATGTTCTGTCTGGGTTCCCCCAGACGCCAACACCAACTAAAAAGAGTAGCCAGACACGCTGGTAAAAAGCAAAGTCATTTTATATCTTTGAAAACAAACACAGATAACAAAAACTGTTCTTACAAACTGGAATGCTGTGAAGCTTCACAGAAGAGTCACGACGGCCAGACAATACAACAGGCTTCTTGCTGGCACACACACCACTGTAGATAATAAAACCCACGCCTCCCCCAAGTTTTCAGCCTTCAAGGCCACAAGCCAGAATCAGAGACGCCAAGGATCGAAGCAAGGTCACAGGACTCCCAAAAGATAACTCTCCACAATACAGGAAGGGCGGGCCTGCCTTTTCAACCTTTCTGAGGAGAACCACACCCAAACCCAGCTGTTGCCTATTAGGGATGGAAATACCTGGCTAATTGTCCCCTTCGTTGTGCTGCCCTTCTCTGCCTCATATCTATGATGGCTTGTGCGTTCTCATCTAATGACTCCAGGCTACTCGCTGGGGAGAGCTCCCCCCTGGGGGTCTCAGGCTGTTCTCCCTCCTCCTCGTCCTGACATTCCTCTTCCCCGTCTGCCTGGTCTTCCTCCTCCTCCTGTTCCTCGTCCTCCCCCTCTGAGCATGGAGCCGGCAGAGTTCCAGCCGTTCCCTGAGGAGCCTCAGACTGAATCACAACACTTAACACCACAGAAAAGGTTGTAAATTCAGGTCAGTCACATGACCCAGCCGGCCTGCTTTACAGCAATCACAAGCTACAACCATGATGGGCAGGCTCCATCATAGTCATAACTCGAGAACTTCCCATGTCAAAGGGCTTGGTGGAATGCCATCATTTACAGAAAAGGGAAAAGACTTTAGAGAAAAACCACAAATAACAAATTACAAGAATGGTGGGGAAATAAATCATTAAGCTATTGTAACCGATTTGGAATAGAAACAACAGGGAGTCCTCGTTTTACGGCCACAATTGAGCCCAGACTTTTAAAATTATTATTTAACATACAAACATTTAAACATCATACAAAACGACATTAAACATTTACGATTTATATATATACAAAATTTATCTTTTACAATTCTATTTGCTATACCTTTTTCTTAACTTCCACCCAGTTGTATATTTTCTCCCACACTCTATAATAGTCCTTATTTTGTTGGTTTTGTATCTTGTATGTTAATTTGCTAAATTTGGCGCCGTCTAATATTTTTTTAATCACCATTTCTTCGTTTGGAGTCTTTTCTTGTTTCCATACTTGTGCATATGCTAATCTTGCGGCTGTGAGTAAGTGGTTTATTAAGTAGTACTTTTCTTTACTATGTTTGCCTCTGATTATGCCTAATAAATACATTTCCGGTTTTATCTCAAGTTTATAATCCAATATTTCTTCCATCCATGTCTGAATTTGGGGGAGCCCAGACTTTCTGTTGTTAAGCGAGACCTTTGTTGAGTGGGCTTTGCCCCGTTTTACAACCTTTCTTGCCGAAGTTGTTAAGCGAAATCAGCGCAGCTTTTAAAGTTAGTAAAACGCTTGTTAAATGAATCTGGCTTCCCTCTTGGCTTTGCTCGAGAGAAGGTCACAAAAGGGGGATCACATGACCCCGGGACACTTCAAATTTGGATCGTGCGACCCTAGGGATGCTGCAGTGGTTGTACGTGTGAAAAAACTCATAAGTCACTTTTTCCCCGTGCCGCGGTAATTTCGAACAGATACTAAATGAAAGATCGTAATTCGAGGACTATCTGTATGTGGAGGCCTCAGTTCAATGCATCCTATACTCACTCAATCTTCCTTCTCCCCCAATGTGCCCTCTGCCAGCTGGAAGGACGGCCTGGCCCTCTGCGCCCTGATCCATCGGCATCGTCCCGACCTCATTGACTACGCCAAGCTTAGAAAGGTGAGACCTCCTTGTAGACCTAATGTGGCTGTTTCCTTCTGACTCTTTTTTAAAAAAAATACAGTGATACCTCGTCTTACAAACGCCTCGTCATACAAACTTTTCGAGATACAAACCCAGGATTTAAGATTCTTTTGCCTCTTCTTACAAACTATTTTCACCTTACAAACCCACCGCCACCACTGTGATGCACCGGCTCCGGACTTCCATTGTCAGCGAAGCACCCATTTTTGCGCTGCTGGGATTCCCCTGAGCTCCCCTCCATGGGAAACACCACCCCTGGACTTCTGTGTTTTTGCGATGTTGCAGGGGAATCCCAGCAGCGCAAAAACGGGCACTTCGCTGGCAATGGAAGTCCGGAGGTGGGGTTTCCCAGCGAGGGGAGCCTCAGTGAAATCGCAGCATCGCAAAAACACAGAAGTCCGGAGGTGGGTTTTCTCATGGAGGGGAGCCTCAGGGGAATCCCAGCAGTGTAAAAACGGGTGCTTCGGCTGGCAAAAGGGGTGAATTTTGGAGTTGCACGCATTAATTGCTTTTCCACTGATTCCTATGGGAAATACTGTTTCGTCTTACAAACTTTTCACCTTAAGAACCTCGTCCCGGAACCAATTAAGTTTGTAAGACAAGGTATCACTGTATTTTTATTAAATTTCATAGACAAACATGACATACATAACATGCAACGCTTAGTGGAGCTACAGTCGCTCCGCTCAGAGTAGAAGTCATCTTTATATTTAAGCATTAAAACAAAATGGAAAGAAAAAATCTTGTCGTTGTTTAACACCGTCTATAAAATATTTTAAAATATCAATTATAAAGTGGTAAATAAGAGCACATCTAAAATATTTAGCAACATATGTAAAAATTTTAAAATTCAATCTGTATAGTCTGGAGGACAGAAGGAAAAAGGGGGACATGATCGAAACATTTAAATATGTTAAAGAATTAAATAAGTTTCAGGAGGGAAGTGTTTTTAATAGGAAAGTGAACACAAGAACAAGGGGGCACAATCTAAAGTTAGTTGGGGGAAAGATCAAAAGCAACATGAGAAAATATTATTTTACTGAAAGTAGTAGATCCTTGGGACAAACTTTCAGCAGACGTGGTTAGTAAATCCACAGCAACTGAATTTAAACCTGCCTGGGATAAACATAATATCCATCCTAAGATAAAATACAGGAATTAGTATAAGGGCAGACTAGATGGACCAGGAGGTCTTTTTCTGCCGTCAGTCTTCTATGTTTCTATGTTTCTATTCTAACTTAAATTGAGCTAAAATAAAAGGAAAAAAAAGGAAGGAAAAAAAAGACGAAAGAATAAGGGTAGAAGAAAAAAGGAGTTCACATTTATATTGTGAATAATCATCATCTACTACAATATAACTACTAAATGCTGATATATTTAAAGTAAAATAACAGTAAAATTATCTCTTTTTCTTTGTATCCCTTTGTATACCTTTTGCCAAACATCATAGAATTCTGATTCTTCTGGGTTATTTAACCTTCTCGTCATCGTATCAAGCTCAGCACATTCTAAAACCTTCTTGACTCTTAGAAACATAGAAACATAGAAGACTGACGGCAGAAAAAGACCTCATGGTCCATCTAGTCTGCCCTTATACTATTTCCTGTATTTTATCTTACAATGGATCTATGTTTATCCCAGGCATGTTTAAATTCAGTTACTGTGGATTTACCAACCACGTCTGCTGGAAGTTTGTTCCAAGGATCTACTACTCTTTCAGTGAAATAATATTTTCTCACGTTGCTTTTGATCTTTCCTCCAACTAACTTAAGACTAACTAACTAACTCTTAAGGCTGCTTCAAGGCAGCTTCTGGCCTCGTCCTCACCTCTCCCTAACATCCCCTCTAACCATCTTCCCATATACAGTGATACCTCGTCTTACAAACGCCTCGTCATACAAGCTTTTCGAGATACAGATTTTTTTGCCTCTTCTTACAAACTATTTTCACCCACCAAACCCACCGTCGCCACTGGGATGCCCCGCCTCCGGACTTCCAGTGCCAGCCAAAGCGCCCGTTTTTGTGCTGCTGGGATTCCCCTGAGGCTCCCCTCCATGGGAAACGCCCCCTGCGGACTTCCGTGTTCCGTGTTTTTGTGATGCTGCAACGGAAGTCCGGAGGTGGGGTTTCCAAGCGAGGGGAGCCTCAGGGGAATCCCAGCATCGCAAAAACACAGGTCCAGAGGTGGGGTTTCGAGGACTTCAATGTTTTTGCGATGCTGCAATTTCACTGATGCTCCCTTCCCTGGGAAACCCCACCTCCAGACTTCCGTTGCCAGCAAGCTTGTCTTTGCGATGCTGGGATTCCCCTGCAGCATCGCAAAAACACAGAAGTCCAGAGGTGGGGTTTCCCAGGGCACTTTGGCTGGCAAAAGGGGTGAATTTTGGGCTTGCACGCATTAATCGCTTTTCCATTGATTCCAATGGGAAACATTACTTCATCTTACAAACTTTTCATCTTAAGAACCTCGTCCCGGAACCAATTAAGTTTGTAAGACAACGTATCACTGTACGTGCCACAAAGATGGGTATTTAAAAAAAAAGGCAAAATGGCAGTCACGGCTGTATGATTGAAGCCCCGCTTCTCTGTCTATCCAATCAATGCATTTTTTTTTTTTTAGAAAAAGGCAGGCCTTTATTGATCTGATTCGATTTTGATTTGTTTGCCCCCTGGCTCACTTTGAGATGGCTCTGGGCGGCTTGCAACATTAAACGGTTGAGGGGCTTGGGCAGATTTTTGCAACTCACAGTGGTGTCACACCGTGATTAGAATGCAGTATTGCAGGCGAACTGCCCACTGCCAGCTGTTTGATCCTGGTCAGCTCAAGTCTTATGTGCTGTTGCTATTTATTTATTTATTTATTATTTATTTATTTATTAGATTTGTATGCCGCCCTTCTCCGTAGACTCGGGGCGGCTCACAACACAATAAAACAGTTCATGACAAATCTAATAATTTACAATTTAAAGTATTTAAAAAACCCCATTATTAAGCAAACATACATACAGACATACCATGCATAAAATTGTAAAGGCCTAGGGGGAAAGGGTATCTCAGTTCCACCATGCCTGACGACAGAGGTGGGTTTTAAGGAGCTTACGAAAGGAAAAGGAGGGTAGGGGCAGTTCTAATCTCTGGGGGGAGCTGGTTCCAGAGAGTCGGGGCCGCCACAGAGAAGGCTCTTCCCCTGGGGCCCGCCAGCCAACATTGTTTAGTCGACGGGACCCAGAGAAGGCCCACTCTGTGGGATCTAATCGGTCGCTGGGATTCATGCGGCAGAAGGCAGTCTGGGAGATATTCTGGTCCGATGCCATGAAGGGCTTCAACACTTTGAATTGTGACCGGAAATTGATCGGCAACCAATGCAGACTGCAGAGTGTTGGTGTAACATGCGCATACCTGGGGAAGCCCATGACTGCTCTCGCAGCTGCATTCTGCACGAATTGAAGTTTCCGAACACTCTTCAAAGGTAGCCCCATGTAGAGAGCGTTACAGTAGTCGAGCCTCGAGGTGATGAGGGCGTGAGTGACTGTGAGCAATGAGTCCCAGTCCAAATAGGGCCGCAACTGGTGCACCAGGTGAACCTAGGCGAACGCCCCCCTCGCCACAGCTGAAAGATGGTTCTCCAATGTGAGCTGTGGACCGAGGAGGACGCCCAAGTTGCGGACCCTCTCTGAGGGGGTCAATAATTCCCCCCCCCGGGTGATGGACGGACAGATGGGATTGCCCTTCCCTCCCTCCCTCTATCCTAGACAGCCCCCTTTTCTCACAGTTGAAACCTCCTATAGGATCACTCTGTCCATCTCTTCCCTAGGATGATCCCATTGGAAACCTCAATACAGCTTTCGAGGTGGCTGAGAAATATTTGGATATCCCCAAGATGCTGGACGCGGAAGGTAACGGAAACTCAACGTGGTTTAAAGATGTAGGATTGGACCGGAGCAGAGTAAGTTGTGGGTGCTCCTGTGGCTGGTGAACTTGTTCACCAGAGGGCAGGTGAAAAGAAACACACCTGGATTCCGGCTCATTTGCTGTGTAGAGTTATCGAACTTCTTTTCGGAGTATGTGCCGGACTGGCTGAAGGGCAAATCTTCTGAAAAGAAAATTCTTCTTGGTGTTCCGTTTCCCTCCATCTTCTTCTTTTCCTGGTTCCTCTCTGTAGATATTGTCAACACCCCCAAACCGGATGAGAAGGCCATCATGACCTACGTCTCTTGTTTCTATCATGCTTTTGCTGGTGCGGAGCAGGTAAAGTTTGTTTGTTTTCTTTAGACTTTATAGAAGGCAACTATGCCATCCACCTCGGTAGTCGACAAACTAGTCGACTGTAAAACAATTTATCTGCCTTGTATAAGGCCTGAGAACAAACGCACCAAATTCTTTGTGTGTCCAATCACACTTAGTCAATAAAGAATTCTATTCTGTTCTATTTTTGACAAATGTAGCTTTTCTTTTATATACACTGAGACCATATGCATCAGGCAGGGGGTTGGACTCGATGACCTAACGGTTCCTTTCAACTCTATTAATAAATAAAATAAATAAAATAAAAACAAATTCCTTGTGTGTCCAATCACACTTAGTCAATAAAGAATTATTGTTCTTTTTTAAAAAATATAATTTATTAGTTTTATAAAAGGGGAAGGGGGAGAAGGGAGTACATAATCGAAAAAGGGGGGGAGGGGAAGGACGAGTACAAATGTAACAAGTTTAAGGTGAGTTTACAAAGATTTACAGAGGTCAGTTGTATTCCTTAGTACAGTGTTCCCTCGATTTTCGCAGGGGATGCGTTCCGAGGCTGCCCGCGAAAGTTGATTTTCCGCGAAGTAGAGATGCGGAAGTAAATACACTATTTTTGGCTACGAACAGTGTCACAAGCCTTCCCTTAACGCTTTAAACCCCTAAACTGCAATTTCTCATTCCCTTAGCAACCATTTAGATTATGACTCACCATGTTTATTTATTAAAGTTTATTTAAAAAAATATTTATTAAAGGCGGACGAAAGTTTGGCAATGACGTATGACGTCATTGGGTGGGAAAAACCGTGGTATAGGGGGGGAAACCCGCAAAGTATTTTTTAATTAATATTTTTGAAAAACCGTGGTATAGCCGTTTCGCGAAGTTCGAACCCGCGAAAATCGAGGGACCACTGTATATACAGTGAACCCTCGAGTTTCGCGTCCTCGAGCATCGCGAAAGGGCTATTTCGCGAGTTTTCAACCCGGAAGTAAACTCCACCATCTGTGCATGCGTGCCTTTTTTCTATGGCCACGCATGCGTAGATGGTGGAGTTCCCCAGCTGGGAAGCTGGGCGGCTTCCCTGGGTCTTCCCCCTCTTGCCCCGGTAAGACCCCAGCGGCAGCGCGAGCAACGGCGTGGGCGGGCGGGCGGCACGCGCGGGGACACCCCAGCTCCGCTCCCCAGCTGGGAAGCGGCCCCAGCAACAGCGTGGGCGGGCGGGCGGTGCGCGCGCGCTTGCTTGGGGAAACCCCAGCTCCGCTCCCCAGCTGGGAAGCGGCCCCAGCAACGCGCGCGCGCTTGGGGAAACCCCAGCTCCACTCCCCAGCTGGGAAGCGGCCCCAGCAACAGAGTGGGCGGGCGGGCGGTGCGCGCGCGCTTGGGGACACCCCAGCTCCGCTCCCCAGCTGGGAAGCGGCCCCAGCAACACGCGCGGGCTTGGGGACACCCCAGCTCCGCTCCCCAGCTGGGAAGCGGCCCCAGCAACAGCGTGGGCGGGCGGGCGGTGCGCGCGCGCTTGGGGACACCCCAGCTCCGCTTCCCAGCTGGAAAGCGGCCCCAGCAACGCGCGCGCGCTTGGGGAAACCCCAGCTCCGCTCCCCAGCTGGGAAGCGGCCCCAGCAACAGCGTGGGCGGGCGGGCGGGCGGCACGCGCGCGGGGAAACCCCAGGCGCGAGCAACGGGGTGGGCGGGCGAAGGGCGGGCGGCGGTGGAAGTAAAAACACCATCTGCGCATGCGCAGATGGTGTTTTTACTTCCGCACCGCTACTTCGCGAAAAATCGATCATCGCTTGGGGTCCTGGAACGGAACCCTCGCGATGATCGAGGGACCACTGTATATTGTTACAATATTTCTATTCATATTTCAATCTTAGTTTATATTCCATTGACCGTATTTATCATCTTTACCATATATAACTTAACAAATCTAAAGAGGAAGTGGGGTAGGGAAAGAAATTGCTTCAATAGCAGACCTTGAAGTTAGTGACTTGTCGTTCTTATTAGGCGGTGAGAAGTAGGAAATCAGAGTAGTAAAGTATTTAAGAGTTGAGATTAAGGCTGAGTTAGTAGGCTTGAACTTAGACATCTTTTGGGTTACTTTGTGTTCTAATTTATTGGTACCAATAAAGAATTCTATTCATGTCTGCTTTTTTCGCCCTTTTGGTTCCAGGCTGAAACAGCAGCCAATAGGATCTGCAAGGTGCTGGCTGTCAATCAAGAGAATGAGAAACTGATGCAAGAGTATGAAAAGCTGGCCAGTGAGGTAACGTGCATCCTATCCCGGGCAGGGAAAGTTCTAGGACCAGGTGCATTTTAATTCCAACCTTAATCTCTTCCTCTTTCTAGCAGCTATTTTATTCCATCTAATAGCAAGGATAGCAAGGACAGGGATGGGGGGAAGGAGATCTGGTCCATTAATATACTGACTGGGGAAAGGGTTTTAGAAAAGAGGTGAGGAATACAGAATGCAAAGCAAGACAGCGAAACGCTAAGCCACGATCCAAGTTTCAAGTTTCAAGTTTCATTGGATTTATATGCCGCCCCTCTCCGAAAACTCGGGCAGCTAACAACAATCATAAACAATGGACAATAAAATCCAATACTACAAGCAAATTAAAACCCCTTAATATATAAAAACCAAACATACATACAAGCATACCATATATACAGTTGTAACGGCCTAGGGGGAGAAAAAGTCTTAATTCCCCCATGCCTGGCGGCAGAGGTGGGTTTTAAGTAGCTTACAAAAGGCAAGGAGGGTGGGGGAAATTCTGATCTCTGGGGGGAGTTGGTTCCAGAGGGTCGGGGCCGCCACAGAGAAGGCTCTTCCCCTGGGTCCCACCAAGTGGCATTGTTTAGTTGATGGGACCCGGAGAAGACCCACTCTGGGGGACCTAACTGGTCGCTGGGATTCGTGCGGCAGAAGGCGGTCCCTGAGGTAATCTGGTCCTGCTATGAAGGGCTTTATAGGTCATAACCAACACTTTGAATTGTGACCGGAAACTGATCGGCAACCAATGCAGACTGCGGAGTGTTGGTGTGACATGGGCATATTTAGGGAAGCCCTTGATTGCTCTCGCAGCTGCATTCTGCATGATCTGAAGTTTCCGAACACTTTTCAAAGGTAGCCCCATGTAGAGAGCGTTACAGTAGTCGAACCTCGAGGTGATGAGGGCATGAGTGACTGTGAGCAATGACTCCCGGTCCAAATAGGGTCGCAACTGATGCACCAGGCGAACCTGGGCGAACGCCCCCCTCGCCACAGCTGAAAGATGTTTCTCTAATGTGAGCTGTGGATCGAGGAGGACGCCCAAGTTGCGAACCCTCTCTGAGGAGGTCAATGATTCTCCCCCCAGGGTGATGGACGGACAGATGGAATTGTCCTTGGGAGGCAAGACCCACAGCCACTCCGTCTTGTCTGGGTTGAGTTTGAGTTTGTTGACACCCATCCAGGCCCCAACAGCCTCCAGGCACCGGCACATCACTTCCACTGCTTCGCTGACTGGATCCAGCATTTCAGAGTTTCACTTTATTTTAAACCAGATCGCATCTTTTCCTCTGGATTGCATATTATGGGGCCCAACAATGTACAACAATCTCAAGGGAGTGTTAGAGCAGAGCTTGAAAACAATATAACAAACCCCAATGATGGACACAGCAAAGGATATGGGGTCCCCTAACATTTCCTTTCTTTGGGGCGAAGGCAGATTAGTTCCCAGTTTTGATATGTTTCCCTTAAAGCCAAAGAAAAGAGGAAGAACCCTAGTGGTTGGATTGTTGAAAATAAGTAAGGATTGAACATTGATTTCTCTCCCAACACTGGTTTCTGATCTTGGATCACCATCATAACATCTTCATGTAAATATGTATTTTGACAAATAAAAGCAGGAGGGCCACGAATTCAAGTCTCACCTTAGCCATGAAAGCCAGCCAATCACCAGGAGGGAGGGAGATCTAGTCCTTCATTCTAAGGAATGAAAGGCAGCTGGGTGCCTTTGGGCCAATCCTCCTCTCTCTCAGCTCAACCCACCTCACAGGATTGTTGTGGGGAAAACAGGAGATGGGTTGGCTATGTTCACCTCCTTGAATTATTTGTAAAAGTAATAAAGGAGAGATGCAAATGGGGGTAGAGATGGCTAGAGAGATAGTTGGGTGGATGGATAGAGAGATGAATAGATGGATGGATGGGTAGAGTGAAAGAGGGAGAGGGAGATAGCTAGAGAGATAGATGGAAGATGGAGGGATGGAGGGAATGAGAGAGATGGAGAGAGGGAGATGACTAGAGAGAGAGGGAGAAGGGAGAGAGATGAAGAGAGAGGGAGATGACTAGAGAGAGAGAGGGAGAAGGGAGATAGATGAGAGAGATGAAGAGAGAGGGAGATGACTAGAGAGAGAGAGGGAGGAGTGGGAGATAGATGAGAGAGATGAAGAGAGAGGGAGATGTCTAGAGAGAGAGAGGGGGAGAAGGGAGTGGGAGAGAGATGAGAGAGATGAAGAGAGAGGGAGATGACTAGAGAGAGAGAGGGAGAAGGGAGTGGGAGATAGATGAGAGAGATGAAGAGAGAGGGAGATGACGAGAGAGAGAGAGGGAGGAGGGAGTGGGAGATAAATGAGAGAGATGAAGAGAGAGGGAGATGATGAGAGAGAGAGGTAGAAGGGAGTGGGCGATAGATGAGAGAGATGAAGAGAGAGGGAGATGTCTAGAGAGAGAGAGAGGGAGAAGGGAGTGGGAGAGAGATGAGAGAGATGAAGAGAGAGGGAGATGACTAGAGAGAGAGAGGGAGAAGGGAGTGGGAGATAGATGAGAGAGATGAAGAGAGAGGGAGATGACTAGAGAGAGAGAGGGAGGAGTGGGAGATAGATGAGAGAGATGAAGAGAGAGGGAGATGTCTAGAGAGAGAGAGAGGGAGAAGGGAGTGGGAGAGAGATGAGAGAGATGAAGAGAGAGGGAGATGACTAGAGAGAGAGAGGGAGAAGGGAGTGGGAGATAGATGAGAGAGATGAAGAGAGAGGGAGATGACGAGAGAGAGAGAGGGAGGAGGGAGTGGGAGATAAATGAGAGAGATGAAGAGAGAGGGAGATGATGAGAGAGAGAGGTAGAAGGGAGTGGGCGATAGATGAGAGAGATGACGAGAGAGGTAGAAGGGAGTGGGCGATAGATGAGAGAGATGAAGAGAGAGGGAGAGGGAGAAGGGAGTGGGAGATAGATGAGAGAGATGAAGAGAGAGGGAGATGACTAGAGAGAGAGAGGGAGGAGTGGGAGATAGATGAGAGAGATGAAGAGAGAGGGAGATGTCTAGAGAGAGAGAGAGGGAGAAGGGAGTGGGAGAGAGATGAGAGAGATGAAGAGAGAGGGAGATGACTAGAGAGAGAGAGGGAGAAGGGAGTGGGAGATAGATGAGAGAGATGAAGAGAGAGGGAGATGACTAGAGAGAGAGAGGGAGGAGTGGGAGATAGATGAGAGAGATGAAGAGAGAGGGAGATGACTAGAGAGAGAGAGGGAGGAGTGGGAGATAGATGAGAGAGATGAAGAGAGAGGGAGATGACTAGAGAGAGAGAGGGAGAAGGGAGTGGGAGAGAGATGAGAGATGAAGAGAGAGGGAAATGACGAGAGAGAGAGGTAGAAGGGACTGGGCGATAGATGAGAGAGATGACGAGAGAGGGAGAAGGGAGTGGGAGATAGATGAGAGAGATGAAGAGAGAGGGAGATGTCTAGAGAGAGAGAGAGGGAGAAGGGAGTGGGAGATAGATGAGAGAGATGAAGAGAGAGGGAGATGTCTAGAGAGAGAGAGAGGGAGAAGGGAGTGGGAGATAGATGAGAGAGATGAAGAGAGAGGGAAATGACTAGAGAGAGAGGGAGAAGGGAGTGGGAGATAGATGAGAGAGATGAAGAGGGAGGTAGAAGGGAGTGGGCGATAGATGAGAGAGATGAAGAGAGAGGGAGATGTCTAGAGAGAGAGAGAGGGAGAAGGGAGTGGGAGATAGATGAGAGAGATGAAGAGAGAGGGAGATGTCTAGAGAGAGAGAGAGGGAGAAGGGAGTGGGAGATAGATGAGAGAGATGAAGAGAGAGGGAGATGTCTAGAGAGAGAGAGAGGGAGAAGGGAGTGGGAGATAGATGAGAGAGATGAAGAGAGAGGGAAATGACTAGAGAGAGAGGGAGAAGGGAGTGGGAGAGAGATGAGAGAGATGAAGAGAGAGGGAAATGACGAGAGAGAGAGGTAGAAGGGAGTGGGCGATAGATGAGAGAGATGACGAGAGAGGGAGAAGGGAGTGGGAGATAGATGAGAGAGATGAAGAGAGAGGGAGATGTCTAGAGAGAGAGAGGGAGAAGGGAGTGGGAGATAGATGAGAGAGATGAAGAGAGAGGGAGATGTCTAGAGAGAGAGAGAGGGAGAAGGGAGTGGGAGATAGATGAGAGAGATGAAGAGAGAGGGAAATGACTAGAGAGAGAGGGAGAAGGGAGTGGGAGATAGATGAGAGAGATGAAGAGAGAGGGAGATGACAAGAGAGAGAGGGAGAAGGGAGTGGGAGATAGATGAGAGAGATGAAGAGAGAGGGAAATGACGAGAGAGAGAGGGAGAAGGGAGTGGGAGAGAGATGAGAGAGATGAAGAGAGAGGGAGATGTCTAGAGAGAGAGAGAGGGAGAAGGGAGTGGGAGATAGATGAGAGAGATGAAGAGAGAGGGAGATGTCTAGAGAGAGAGAGAGGGAGAAGGGAGTGGGAGATAGATGAGAGAGATGAAGAGATAGGGAGATGTCTAGAGAGAGAGAGAGGGAGAAGGGAGTGGGAGATAGATGAGAGAGATGAAGAGAGAGGGAAATGACTAGAGAGAGAGGGAGAAGGGAGTGGGAGAGAGATGAGAGAGAGGGAGATGTCTAGAGAGAGAGAGAGGGAGAAGGGAGTGGGAGATAGATGAGAGAGATGAAGAGAGAGGGAAATGACGAGAGAGAGAGGGAGAAGGGAGTGGGAGATAGATGAGAGAGATGAAGAGAGAGGAAAATGACGAGAGAGAGAGGGAGAAGGGAGTGGGAGATAGATTAGAGAGATGAAGAGAGAGGGAAATGACGAGAGAGAGAGGGAGAAGGGAGTGGGAGATAGATTAGAGAGATGAAGAGAGAGGGAAATGACGAGAGAGAGAGGGAGAAGGGAGTGGGAGAGAGATGAGAGAGATGAAGAGAGAGGGAGATGTCTAGAGAGAGAGAGAGGGAGAAGGGAGTGGGAGATAGATGAGAGAGATGAAGAGAGAGGGAAATGACTAGAGAGAGAGGGAGAAGGGAGTGGGAGAGAGATGAGAGAGATGAAGAGAGAGGGAGATGTCTAGAGAGAGAGAGAGGGAGAAGGGAGTGGGAGATAGATGAGAGAGATGAAGAGAGAGGGAGATGTCTAGAGAGAGAGAGGGAGAAGGGAGTGGGAGATAGATGAGAGAGATGAAGAGAGAGGGAAATGACTAGAGAGAGAGGGAGAAGGGAGTGGGAGATAGATGAGAGAGATGAAGAGAGAGGGAAATGACGAGAGAGAGAGGGAGAAGGGAGTGGGAGAGAGATGAGAGAGATGAAGAGAGAGGGAGATGTCTAGAGAGAGAGAGGGAGAAGGGAGTGGGAGATAGATGAGAGAGATGAAGAGAGAGGGAGATGTCTAGAGAGAGGGAGAAGGGAGTGGGAGATAGATGAGAGAGATGAAGAGAGAGGGAAATGACTAGAGAGAGAGGGAGAAGGGAGTGGGAGATAGATGAGAGAGATGAAGAGAGAGGGAAATGACTAGAGAGAGAGGGAGAAGGGAGTGGGAGATAGATGAGAGAGATGAAGAGAGAGGGAGATGACAAGAGAGAGAGGGAGAAGGGAGTGGGAGATAGATGAGAGAGATGAAGAGAGAGGGAAATGACGAGAGAGAGAGGGAGAAGGGAGTGGGAGAGAGATGAGAGAGAGGGAGATGTCTAGAGAGAGAGAGAGGGAGAAGGGAGTGGGAGATAGATGAGAGAGATGAAGAGAGAGGGAGATGTCTAGAGAGAGAGAGAGGGAGAAGGGAGTGGGAGATAGATGAGAGAGATGAAGAGAGAGGGAAATGACGAGAGAGAGAGGGAGAAGGGAATGGGAGATAGATGAGAGAGATGAAGAGAGAGGGAAATGACGAGAGAGAGAGGGAGAAGGGAGTGGGAGATAGATGAGAGAGATGAAGAGAGAGGGAAATGACGAGAGAGAGAGGGAGAAGGGAGTGGGAGAGAGATGAGAGAGATGAAGAGAGAGGGAGATGTCTAGAGAGAGAGAGAGGGAGAAGGGAGTGGGAGATAGATGAGAGAGATGAAGAGAGAGGGAAATGACTAGAGAGAGAGGGAGAAGGGAGTGGGAGAGAGATGAGAGAGATGAAGAGAGAGGGAGATGTCTAGAGAGAGAGAGAGGGAGAAGGGAGTGGGAGATAGATGAGAGAGATGAAGAGAGAGGGAAATGACTAGAGAGAGAGGGAGAAGGGAGTGGGAGATAGATGAGAGAGATGAAGAGAGAGGGAAATGACGAGAGAGAGAGGGAGAAGGGAGTGGGAGATAGATGAGAGAGATGAAGAGAGAGGGAAATGACGAGAGAGAGAGGGAGAAGGGAGTGGGAGATAGATGAGAGAGATGAAGAGAGAGGGAAATGACGAGAGAGAGAGGGAGAAGGGAGTGGGAGAGAGATGAGAGAGATGAAGAGAGAGGGAGATGTCTAGAGAGAGAGAGAGGGAGAAGGGAGTGGGAGATAGATGAGAGAGATGAAGAGAGAGGGAAATGACTAGAGAGAGAGGGAGAAGGGAGTGGGAGAGAGATGAGAGAGATGAAGAGAGAGGGAAATGACTAGAGAGAGTGGGAGAAGGGAGTGGGAGATAGATGAGAGAGATGAAGAGAGAGGGAAATGACGAGAGAGAGAGGGAGAAGGGAGTGGGAGAGAGATGAAGAGAGAGGGAAATGACGAGAGAGAGAGGTAGAAGGGAGTGGGCGATAGATGAGAGAGATGACGAGAGAGGGAGAAGGGAGTGGGAGATAGATGTGAGAGATGAAGAGAGGGGGAGATGTCTAGAGAGAGAGAGAGGGAGAAGGGAGTGGGAGATAGATGAGAGAGATGAAGAAAGAGGGAGATGTCTAGAGAGAGAGAGAGGGAGAAGGGAGTGGGAGATAAATGAGAGAGATGAAGAGAGAGGGAAATGACGAGAGAGAGAGAGGGAGGAGGGAGTGGGAGATAAATGAGAGAGATGAAGAGAGAGGGAGATGACGAGAGAGAGAGAGGGAGAAGGGAGTGGGAGATAGATGAGAGAGATGAAGAGAGAGGGAGATGTCTAGAGAAATAGATAGATAAAACGAGAGAGAGAGAGAGAGATGCCCCCAAAGGAAGTTTGAGCTAACAGTGGTTCCCGAAGCCCTCGGAGTTGACCGGTCCTCTCTCTCCTGAGCAGCTGCTGGAATGGATCCGCCGCACTATCCCATGGCTGGAGAACCGGGTGCCGGAGAAGAACATGGCCGCCATGCAGCGCAAACTGGAGGACTTCCGGGACTACCGCCGCGTGCACAAACCTCCCCGCATCCAGGAGAAATGCCAGCTGGAGATCAACTTCAACACCTTGCAGACCAAGCTGCGCCTCAGCAACCGTCCAGCCTTCATGCCCTCGGAGGGGAAGATGGTCTCTGTAAGTCGAGGACCAGAAATGGGAGAACTCTACAAGCTCTTGGGGGGGGGGGAGGAAGCTGGGGTTCACATTTGCTGGCCAGAGGTTTTCCCGAAAGCCACCTTTGTTTCTGAAAACATCTGTTCCGAGCATCCATCCATAGTTTAGCCATACCTATGAAAACCTCTGAAGAAATAGACTCCCTTCCTTCCTTTCTTTGTTGCTTTCTATTTCAAGACACTTCTGTAGGAGATTTCCTTATATAGTGGAATACATCCTGTTCTGTCTGGGTTCCCCCAGATGCCAACCCCAACTAAAAAGAGTAGCCAGACACGCTGATAAAAAGCAAAGTCATTTTACATCTTTGAAAACAAACACAGATAACAAAAACTGTTCTTACAAACTGGAATGCTGTGAAGCTTCACAGAAGAGTCACGACGGCCAGACAATACAACAGGCTTCTTGCTGGCACACACACCACTGTAGATAATAAAACCCACGCCTCCCCCAGGTTTTCAGCCTTCGAGGCCACAAGCCAGAATCAGAGACGCCAAGGATCGAAGCAAGGTCACAGGACTCCCAAAAGATAACTCTCCACAATACAGGAAGGGCGGGCCTGCCTTTTCAACCTTTCTGAGGAGAACCACACCCAAACCCAGCTGTTGCCTATTAGGGATGGAAATACCTGGCTAATTGTCCCCTTCGTTGTGCTGCCCTTCTCTGCCTCATATCTATTATGGCTTGTGCGTTCTCATCTAATGATTCCAGGCTACTCGCTGGGGAGAGCTCCCCCCCGGGGGTCTCAGGCTGTTCTCCCTCCTCCTCGTCCTGACATTCCTCTTCCCCGTCTGCCTGGTCCTCCTCCTCCTCCTGTTCCTCGTCCTCCCCCTCTGAGCATGGAGCCGGCAGAGTTCCAGCCGTTCCCTGAGGAGCCTCAGACTGAAGCACAACAACATCCCCTTTTAAATTAAATTAGACCATTAAGAGGTTAGAACAGGGCTTCTAAACCTCGGCCACTTTAAAACGTGTGGATTCCAACACCCAGAATTCTGGGAGTTGAAGTCCACGGGTCTTAAAGTTGCCCGGATTGGGTAACCTTGCATTCAAGGTTTCCCAAGAGTTGTTGAAAAGCTAATCAGGGTTAAGGCCGTGTCACATTCTAAGAAAAGAAAGTATTTCATAAATATAGGTCTACCTCCAAATAGACCGTTTAGCCAGATGTCTCGCAGGCCAGAGAAATGATGAAAAGCGATAAATGTGAAGCTTACATAGTAGTTTCACCTTTTGCCTGCAAGCAAAAATCCCTTAATTTTTGAAAAACTATCCCCAGTAAAAAAAATTCTCAAGTGTAGCATCTATGAAATCAGTTTCTTTTTTTTTTTAATTGATTTTTGTAAAATAGACAAACAAACATACAAACAGTTAAACACAGAATGGGGATACATTTCCCCCGCTTATCTTGAAAGTATAAATTCAAATGCAGAAAAATAATACATAGTTAGATATAAGTTGAATATTGAAAATTTTGCTAAATTTTGAATTAAAGTTTTTCACATTTTACTAATATATATATAAAACCAAAATTCTTACTATATTACTTATGTATAAACTAATTCTTATATATAAACTAATTCTACCATAATCCTTAAACACAATAAATTTAACTAGTACTAATATAACCCAAGTAAAAACAAGTACCACATGTTTACTAAAAATAGATTATATATCTTATTTTTTCCTTATCTATCCATTTATAAACTTTGTTCCATGTTTCGTAGAACGTAGTATCTTCTTGATCATTTAGACGTCTTGTCATCAGTTTCAACACTGCAGTTCCTCCCCCCCCCAATTTTTT
The DNA here is from genome assembly GCF_031021105.1 of Erythrolamprus reginae. NCBI lineage: Eukaryota > Metazoa > Chordata > Lepidosauria > Squamata > Dipsadidae > Erythrolamprus > Erythrolamprus reginae. The sequence goes on along the minus strand of NC_091962.1, from coordinate 5,936,719 downwards.
TTTTGCCTTGTAGGTTTATTAACTGATGCCAGAGAGCTTGGTGCTATTAAAGGACATCGTTAAAAAAGCTAATTAAAAGCATTTTCTCACACAGTTTTGCTTGCCATTATCCTGACACTAAGATTTGTTCACCCTGACCTTTTTAGTAACAGAGGCTTTGAGGTTTAAAAAACCTCTATTTTTGGCACTGGGTTGCTAAGGATTCGTTACTTGTACATTTAAAAAAATTAATGGATTACTTCTCTTTTTGAATCTATCTTGTGCTCACGAGCTGAATCCATAATGTTATCTTACTGAGCGGCATATGAACCTTATAAAAGAATCGTAATGAAGACAGGTTGCCATCTACTAACTAAACAACTAAAAATACTCTATCAAATCATATCTTTAGTCAACATTTTTTTAAAAGCCAAATGGTAACAAAAAGATAAACATCCTTCACTCTCCCATTTGTTAGGCAGAGAGCCCAGAAAGCTGTTTTTAATCAATTGCTTACTTGCTTTTGATTCACCTCTTGAAAATAAAATAGATTACTGCCCTCAAAAGAACAAAAATTAAGACTAGCAGAGGAGGTTACGAGATCTCCTTACAACCTGCTGCTCTTCTTTCGCTCTGCTTTCAGCTGACTGAAAAACTCTCTGGTGATTTAGTTCTCCAAATATTTCTTTAACTATCTGAATAACAGAGTTGCAGGGACTTTGGAGGTCTTCTAGACCGACTTCCTGCTCGGTCAGTGTTCTGTCTGTGTTCACTCCAGAAGCCAATACCAACCCAAAAAGAGAAGCCAGGCACACTGGTAAAAGGCAAAGGCAGTTTTATAAAATTCAAGAAAAACACAGGTAACAGAAAATGTCCTTACAAACAGGGAAATGCTGTATCTTCAGATATATCCACGAAGGCAAAAGTCCATGCAGTAATGCAGGATTCTTGCTGCCAAGCCGAGGCTGTAGATAGCAGACCTACACCTCCCACGGGTCTTCCAAAGCTGCTGGGCCACAAGCCAGGAACAGAGACGCCGAGAAACAAGACAGGATAACGCAACTCCAAACTGATAGCACTCCACATGGCTTCAAGGGCTTGCCTGCCTTTTAAACCCTGCTAAGGAGGACCACACCCAAGCCCAGCTGTTCCTAATTCAGTGCTGATAATACTTCTTTAATTGCTCCTTTCTCTGATCTGACCGTCTCTGTCGCATGTCAATGACGGCTTGAGCTCCATCTCCTAATGACTCCAAATTACTGGCTCGGGAGAGCCCCCCCCCCGGGGCTCTCATGCTGTTCTCCTTCATCCCATTCCTGACTTTCCTCTCCCCCGTCCGACTGTTCAGCCCCCTCCTCTTCGCTGTCATCCTCCTCCGGGCATGGAGCCAGCAGAGACACAGCCGGTCCCTGAACAGCCTCAGGCTGAACCACAACAGTCAGGAAACCCCACTATAACGTTTCAGACAAATAGTGTCCAATCTCGTCTAAAATCCTCCAGTGTTGGAGCACCCACAACTTCTAGTGGCAAGTTGTTCCACTGGTGAATTGTTCCCACTGTTGGGAAGTTTCTCTTTAGTTTCAGGTTGACACCCCCCCCTCCTCTTTCGAATATTGGAACACTGCTATCATGTCTTTCCTAACTGACATTGATTAATCACATTTTTAAGCTGCCCAGCTCCCTTAAGACACTGGACAGTGTGCAATAAAATATGAACATATAAAGACAATATATAAAAGTTTATTAAAAACCTGCAGAGCCATATTTTCACTCTTTTCTGGAAGGCCTCTCTTCCCTAGGTGGGGAGAATATTTTACAGGACGGGGGCAATTCCAGAGAAGGCTCATTTCCTGGAAACCCCCTCCCCAACACACACATTTTATTTTATTTTTATTAATTAATTTATTTTTATTTATTTGTTTCGTCAAGTACATAATGTAGGAATGTGAAGAAATAAGCATATTAATATACATGAATAAAAGATTAGAAGAACATTAGAGATAATAATATTCATATACATGATGAGAGTAAGACATAAAGAGACATTTAGGACAGGGGACGGAAGGCACGCTGGTGCACTTAGGCACACCCCTTACTGACCTCTTAGGAATCGGGAGAAGTCAACAGTGGACAGTGTAAGGGTAAAATTTTAGGGGTTTACACACATACTGTTCTGTCGGGCTCTCTGGTAGAATCCTCCCAAAAATTCACAGGTACAAATTTCAGACACACACACGTTTGAAAAGTCAAAACAATGTTCTTTATAGTGAAAATTCACTTAAACCAAGCCCTCTTTTGGTATAGCAAAGAGCACTCATCTCCAAACAAACTGGTAATTTATACAAGTCCCTTATCAGTCCTGTGATACTTAGCTTGCAGCTGTGAGGCAATTCACAGTCCTTCTTCTTTCACAAAGTGAAACACACTTTGCCCTGGTTTAGTTTCAAAGCGGGGAAAAATCAGCACACAAAAGGTCAAAGTCAGTAAAGCAGTCACGAAACACAAGGATCAGATAATCCTCCACAATGGCCAAACCCACAGGCTGCTCTTTATAGCAGCCTCACTAATGACCACAGCCCCACCCAACCACAGGTGGCCTCATTTTCTTTAATAATAATCTCTCAGTTGTTGTTGCCTATACATCGCTCTCAGCATGCGTGGCTGTATCATTAACTCTTGTTCTGAATCCAAGGAGGAGCTAGATAATTGATCTCCTTCTGAGCTGTCTGCCCCACTCTCCTCCTCCCTGTCACTCATGTCTTCTTGGTCAGAGGAGCCTTCCTCATCAGATTCCACCGGGGGCAAAACAGGCCTGCAGCATGTGGATGTCTCCCCCACATCCACAGTCCTTGGGGCAGGAGCTAACCACAACACATACAATCGGAGTTCTTTAACTGACGGATTCCGTCCACAGCATACCTTCCCTGCTTGACCAGGTGGGATGGGCAGACGTAATGGGAGATAGACAGGTGTCTCTTTGCAAAAGGCATCATTGGGAGCGGGAAGGAGGATTTCTGAAGTAGGGGCTGATCTGGTTGCAAGCGTGGCTGGGACTTCCCTGACTGAGGCTGTTTCCTCACCCCACCCCTCTCGTGGCCCACAGGACATTGCCAACGCCTGGAAAGGTCTGGAGCAAGTTGAGAAAGGCTATGAAGAATGGCTGCTGACGGAGATCAGGCGCCTGGAGCGTCTGGACCACCTGGCTGAGAAGTTCAAGCAGAAGGCCACGCTGCACGAGAACTGGACCAGAGGTATCTGTGGAGACCCTGACGGAACCCCCTTCTCACCCCACGAGTATAAAGTACAAAAGTCAAAAACACAGATGTCTGTTCAAATATGAATACAGTGTTCCCTCGATTTTCGCGGATTCAAACTTCGCGAATAGCCTATACCAGTGGTTTTCAACCTTTTTTGAGCCACGGCACATTTTTTACATTTACAAAACCCTGGGGCACATTGAGGGGAGGGGGGCGGCTAAAAAAAGTTTGGACAAAAAAAAATCTCTCTTCCTTTCGCTCTATTTCTCCCTCCCTCTTTCTCTCCCTCTTTTTCTCTCTCTCCATCCCTTTCTTTCTCTCTTCCTTCTTTCCTCTTTTTTGCTCTTTCTCTCTCCCTCCCTACCTCCCTCTATATCTTTCTTTCTCCCACCTTCCCTCCCTCTCGCTCTCTCTCTTGCTCTCTCTCTTGCTTTCTTTCTCTCTTGTTCTCTTTCTCTCTCTTTCTTTCCTTCTCTCTCTTGCTTGCTTTCTCTCTTGTTTTCTTTCTCTCTCTCTTGCTCTTTCTTTCTCTCTCTTTCTTTCTCTTGTTTTCTTTCTCTCTCTGAGCTTCGCGGCACACCTGACCATGTCTCGCGGCACACTGGTTGAAAAACACAGGCCTATACCACGGTTTTTCAAAAAATATTAATTAAAAAATGCTTCGCGTTTTTTCCCCTGTATCACGGTTTTCCCCACCTGATGACATCATACGTCATCGCCAAACTAATAATTTTTGCAAACAAATAATAATAATAATTGTTAATAAATAATTATCTTTATAAATATCAGGATCACTAAGTGTCTTATTCAACGGTGAGTACCAGTAATAATGGTGAGTAAATGGTTGTTAAGGGAATGGGAAATGGTAATTTAGGGGTTTAAAGTGTTAAGGGAAGGCTTGTGATACTGTCCATAGCCAAAAATGGTATATTTACTTCCGCATCTCTACTTTGCGGACATTTGACTTTCGCGGGCGGTCTCGGAACGCATCCCCCGCGAAAATCGAGGGAACACTGTATGTCTAAGCCAGCGAGGGCAAACCTTTTAGACACTGAGTGCCCAAAGTGTGCGCGAGTACATGCCCAAACTGAAAAGTGTGTGCATGTGCTAAAACGTGCACATGTGCAGACATACACGTAGGCATGTGTGAACGTCTACACGCATGAACATGCACAGACATGCACCAATGTGTACGTGCATGGACCTCATGCATGTGCAGCAGAGATCCAAAGGTCAGTTGGCCAATGGGAGGCGGGGCATCCCAATACTGGCAGCGTATATTTTTTCTGTCGTGAGCTTCCGTCTTGCCGTTTGCAGGGAAACAGCAGCTCACAAGAGAAACGCCATGGAGGTCTGACCTGGGGTGAGGGCACGTGTGCCAGCAGAGAGGGCTGTGTGTGCCACCTCTGGCGCGCGTGTGCCACAGGTTTGCCATCACGGTCCTAGGCCATCTAACTATTGAAGAGCAACATTAATATATATTTTTCAAAAACCAGACCCTGGGCCCATGTACACCTTCTACTTACAGGCGGTCACAATCCAGTTTGATGTGGGACTCTACAGTCACATTGAAAGGACTTTTCTATGGCGATGTTTTCGATCAACCTCCAGACCCTCCCCCCCCCATTTAGCTCTCTCTTTGCTTCCTCCCCACCCACCCCCAGGGAAGGAAGACATGCTGTCCCAGAAGGACTACGAATCAGCCACGCTCTATGAGATCC